>NC_068314.1:9664435-9710296 GCF_025860055.1 Xyrauchen texanus
AGAGATATGTGATTTCTTAATTTGTTGCTAGGGTAAAACCATCTGATTTCTAGGCAGTTATCAGGGTGATAGTTATCAAGGATAATTTCCATCCTGAGTGAAGTAAGTCAGCCCGTAAATCTCTACGATGTTCTGGTGCAGAGATATTTTATTTTTTACGTGGTTGCTAGGCAATTACCAGAATGATACTTAATGAGGCTTCTTGTTATCCTGAGTGAAATAAGTCAACCAGGAAGTCTCTACGATTTTATGGTGCAGAGATATGTGATTTGTTACTTGGTTGCTAGGTGACCTCATCTGGTTGCTAGGCAGTTACCAGGGTGATACTTATCAAGGCTACGTTCCATCCTGAGTGAAATAAATCAAGCTGGAAGTCTCCTTGATTTTCTGGTGCAGAGATATGTGATTTGTTACTTGGTTGCTAGGTAACCGAATATGGTTGCTAGGCAGTTACCAGGGTGATACTTATCAAGGCTTCTTTCCATCCTGAGTGAAACAAATCAACCCAGAAATCGCTACGATTTTCTGGTGCAGGGATATGGGATTTGTTACTTGGTTGCTTGGGTAACCCCAAGTGGTTGCTAGGCAGTTACCAGGGTGATACTTATTAAGGTTACTTTCCTTTCTGAGTGAAATAAGTCAACCCAGAAGTCTCTACAGTTTTCTGGTAAAGAGATATGTGTTTTGTTACTTGGTTGCTAGGCAGTTACCAAGGTGATACTAAATGAGGCTCCTTGATATGCTGAGTGAAATAAGTCAACCTGGAAGTCTCTTTGACTTTCTGATCCTGAGATACCCATCTTATTGATTTTGAATGAAAGTCCAAGGGATTTGGTTGCTAGGGTGATCTAAATGGTTGTTCGGGCATGGCTTAGTAGTTTCCATGATGATAATTATAGACTGACTGCTCACCCAATTCAAAAAAGCCAACTCTCATGTCTGTAGGATATTCTGATCAGGTGATATCCATCTAAGCAATTTTGAATGGCTGTCAAAGGGTTCTGGTTGCTAGGTTGCACTAAATGATAGACAGACAGACAGATAGACATATATGACAGAGAGAGGGAGGAAAAAGGATGAACAGAAAGAAATAGATAGAGAGAGATATATAAACATTGTATTGACATAACAATATTGTAAAAACAGTTTTTTAAATAAAGTTTGATTGAATTTGTTAGAAATGAAGATTGAATAGAGTGGCCCTCATCACTTTAAGATATAGATAGAAATAGAGATTTGATAGAAAAGCCACCTAAAGCATGTTTATGCCTTCTGTTGGTGGCTCATCTTTGAATTTTGACAGTTGCTGTTGGCTCATCTGAACATTCCGCCAATGTAAGTGAATGGGATTTTTCCAGTTTTTCATCATCAGCTGTGGGAATACTGTAAGTCTGATCAGTTAGAAAAGACATAGCACACTATTCGGGATAAGTCTGAAGGTCTGTGCTAAGTTTGGTGCTTGTAGCTTAAAAGCTCTAGGTGGAGTTAGTCTTGATAATTTTAGTCTCAGAAGAATAATAATAACTAGAATGTACATTTCCTGAAAAAAATGTGAGTGGTGCTTGCCGTGGCAAAACTCATCAAATAGCATTTTATAACTGCTGAGATATGTGTTTTTTTACTCGGTTGCTAGGGTACCCCCATGTGGTTGCTAGGCATTTACCATAGTGATATTGATGAAGTCTCCTTGCTATCCTGAGTAAAATCAGTCAACCAGGAAGTCTCTACGATGTTCTGATCCATAGATATGTGATTTGTTATTTGGTTGCTAGGGTAACCCCATCTGGTTGCTAGGCAGTTACCATAGAGATACTAATCAAGTCTCCTTGCCATCCTGATTGAAATAAATCAACCTAGAAGTCTCTCTGATTTTCTGGTGCAGCGATCTAGTTATTGCTAAACAGTTGCTAGGGTACTCTGTTTAGTTGCTAGGGAGTGGCTTTGCAGCTGCCAATCATGAAACTCCAAAGGCTGCTTGTCAGTATGAATGATATAAACCAACTCCCATGCCTCTGTGACATTCAGAATGGAAGATATCCCTCTATGGATTTTGGTTGCTAAGGTGCTCGACAATGGTTGCTAGGGAGGGGCTAGGAAGTGTTGAGGTTATTCATGATTGGCTGTTTGCTGCCCCGAGTCAAACGAGACCACCCTTGTGTTTCTATGACACTTCTATCCGGAGATATCCCTTTGATGTCTTTCATTAGAAGTCTATGGGACTTGTTGCTAAGGTGCTGTAAATGGTTGCTAGGGCGTGGCTTGATAGCTTCACAATGATCCCGAGAGACTAATTGGTTGTCTGAGTAAAATGAGCCAGCCCCCTTGTCTCTATGACAATGTGAGCCAGAGCTATGTTCAATACAAAATCCCTATCAAAATCCCTATGCAATGTGCACCATTGTAAGTCAATGGGGCAACTTTGGGCAGCTCCTGCCCCCCAGGGGTGCAACTTTTACCCCAAATTGAGGTATGCTCTTACAGAGTCTGCCAGCCTCTTCAAATGTGGCAAATCACACGTTTCTGCGAAATCCTCGCTCGGAGCTCTGTCTCGTCAAAATTTGTCGCAAAGTTAAGTCTAAAGCACACCTCTCCTCAATGAGCCGCACGATTTGACACCTCACTCAGCGGTCTGTGAAAAAAGCTGTGGGAGGAGTAGCGCGCCAAACTTTGTGTGGAATAATAATAATAAGAACTAGAATGTACATTTCCTGAAGAAAATTTGAGTGGTGCTTGCCATGGTAAAACTCGTCAAATAGCATTTTATAACTGCTGAGATATGTTTTTTTTACTCTGTTGCTAGGGTACCCCCATCTGGTTGCTAGGCAGTTACCATAGTGATATTTATCAAGTCTCCTTGCTGTCCTGAGTAAAATCAGTCAACCCGGAAGTGTCTACGATGTTCTGATCCAGAGATATGTGATTTGTTACCCGGTTGCTAGGGTACCCCCATCTGGTTGCTAGGCAGTTACCATAGTGATACTTATCAAGTCTCCTTGCCATCCTGAATGAAGTAAACCAACCCAGAAGTCTCTACGATTTTCTGGTGCAAAGATATGTGATTTGTTACCCGGTTGCTAGGGTACCCCCATCTGGTTGCTAGGCAGTTACCATAGTGATACTTATCAAGTCTCCTTGCCATCCTGATTGAAATAAATCAACCCAGAAGTCTCTTCGATTTTTGGTGCAGATGTGATTTGTTACTCGGTTGCTAGGGTACCCCCATCTGGTTGCTAGGCAGTTACCATAGTGATACTTATCAAGTCTCCTTGCCATCCTGATTGAAATAAATCAACCCAGAAGTCTCTTCGATTTTTGGTGCAGAGATATGTGATTTGTTACTCGGTTGCTAGGGTACCCAAATCTGGTTGCTAGGCAGTTACCATAGTGATACTTATCAAGTGTCCTTGCCATCCTGATTGAAATAAACCAACCCAGAAGTCTCTATGTTTTTCTGATGCAGAGATATGTGATTTGTTACTCGGTTGCTAGGGTAACCCCATCTAGTTGCTAGGCAGTTACCATAGTGATACTTATCAAGTGTCCTTGCCATCCTGATTGAAATAAGTCAACCCGGAAGTCTCTACGTTTTCTGATGCAGAGATATGTGATTTGTTACTCTGTTGCTAGGGTAACCACATGTGGTTGCTAGGCAGTTACCATAGTGATACTTATGAAGTCTCCTTGCCATCCTGACTGAAATAAATCAACCCAGAAGTCTCTCTGATTTTCTGGTGCAGAGATATACACTCACCTAAAGGATTATTAGGAACACCTGTTCAATTTCTCATTAATGCAATTATCTAATCAACCAATCACATGGCAGTTGCTTCAATGCATTTAGGGGTGTGGTCCTGGTCAAGACAATCTCCTGAACTCCAAACTGAATGTCAGAATGGGAAAGAAAGGTGATTTAAGCAATTTTGAGCGTGGCATGGTTGTTAATGCCAGACGGGCCGGTCTGAGTATTTCACAATCTGCTCAGTTACTGGGATTTTCACGCACAACCATTTCTAGGGTTTACAAAGAATGGTGTGAAAAGGGAAAAACATCCAGTATGCGGCAGTCCTGTGGGCTTAAAATGCCTTGTTGATGCTAGAGGTCAGAGGAGAATGGGCCGACTGATTCAAGCTGATAGAAGAGCAACTTTGCCTGAAATAACCACTGCTACAACCGAGGTATGCAGCAAAGCATTTGTGAAGCCACAACACGCACAACCTTGAGGCAGATGGGCTACAACAGCAGAAGACCCCACCGGGTACCACTCATCTCCACTACAAATAGGAAAAAGAGGTTACAATTTGCAAGAGCTCACCAAAATTGGACAGTTGAAGACTGGAAAAATGTTGCCTGGTCTGATGAGTCTCGATTTCTGTTGAGACATTCAGATGGTAGAGTCAGAATTTGGCGTAAACAGAATGAGAACATGGATCCATCATGCATTGTTACCACTGTGCAGGCTGGTGGTGGTGGTGTAATGGTGTGGGGGATGTTTTCTTGGCACACTTTAGGCCCCTTAGTGCCAATTGGGCATTGTTTAAATGCCACGGCCTACCTGAGCATTGTTTCTGACCATGTCCATCCCTTTATGGCAACCATGTACCCATCCTCTGATGGCTAATTCCAGCAGGATAATGCACCATGTCACAAAGCTCGAATCATTTCAAATTGGTTTCTTGAACATGACAATGAGTTCACTGTACTAAAATGGCCCCCACAGTCACCAGATCTCAACCCAATAGAGCATCTTTGGGATGTGGTGGAACGGGAGCTTTGTGCCCTGGATGTGCATCCCACAAATCTCCATCAACTGCAAGATGCTATCTTATCAATATGGGCCAACATTTCTAAAGAATGCTTTCAGCACCTTGTTGAATCAATGCCACGTAGAATTAAGGCAGTTCTGAAGGCAAAAGGGGGTCAAACACAGTATTAGTATGGTGTTCCTAATAATCCTTTATGTGAGTGTAGTTATTGCTAAACGGTTGCTAGGGTACTCTGTTTAGTTGCTAGGGCGTGGCTTGGCAGCTGCCAATCATGAAACTCCAAAGGCTGCTTGTCAGTATGAATGATATAAACCAACTCCCATGCCTCTGTGACATTCAGAATGGAAGATATCCCTCTATGGATTTTGGTTGCTAAGGTGCTCGACAATTGTTGCTAGGGATGGGCTAGGAGGTGTTGAGGTGATTCATGATTGGCTGTTTGCTCTCCCGAGTCAAACGAGACCACCCTTGTGTTTCTATGACACTTCTATCTGGAGATATCCCTTTGATCTGTTTCAATAGAAGTCTATGGGACTTGTTGCTAAGGTGTTCTAAATGGTTGCTAGGGCGTGGCTTGATAGCCTCACAATGATCCTGAGAGACTGATTGGTCGTCTGAGTAAAATGAGCCCGCCCCCTCGTCTCTATGATACTGTGATCCAGAGCTATGTTCAATACAAAATCCCTATGCCATTTCATTTCATGGGCCGTCCTACACCATTATAAGTCAATTGTTGCATTTTTGGGCAGCTCCTGCCCCCCAGGGGTGCAACTTTTACCCCATATTGAGATATGCTCTTACAGAACCTGCTAGCCTCTTCAAATGTGGCAAATCACACTTTTCTGTGAAATCCTCGATCGGAGCTGTGACGCGTCAAAGTTTGTCGCAATGTTAAGTCTATGGGATTTTTTGGCCACTTTTTTGCCCCTGGGGCAAATACCATACCCCCGATCGCTTATAAAAATCATAGCACACGTGACATCAATAGGCCGTTCGATTTGACACCTCATTCGTGGGTCTACGCCAAACGGTGCGGGACGAGTTAGGTGCCGAAGTTTTGTACGGAGATATAAAAATAAAAACTAGATAGGTACATTTCCTGAAGGAAATGTGAGTGGTGCTTGCCGTGGCAAAACTCGTCAAACAGCATGTTATAACTTGAAAAGAACAAAAATTACAGTCATAAATAAATCAACCCAGAAATATGTACGATTTTCTGGTGCAGAAATATGCGATTTGTTACTCGGTTGCTAGGGTAAGCCCATGTGGTTACTATGCAGTTACCAAGGTGATACAATACATGGCTCCTTTCCATCCTGAGTGAAATAAGTCAACCCGGAAGTCTGTAGTGTTTTCTGGTGCAGAGATATGTGATTTGTTGCTCGGTTGCTAGGGTAACCCCATCTGGTTGCTAGGCAGTTACCATAGTGATACTAATGAAATGTCCTTGCCATCCTGGTTGAAATAAATCAAACCGGAAGTCTGTACGATTTCCTGGTGCATATGTGATTTGTTACTCGGTTGCTAGGGTAACCCCATCTGGTTGCTATGAAGTTACCAAGGTAATACAATACATGGCTGCTTTCCATCCGGATTGAAATGTGTCAACCCGGAAGTCTGTACTATTTTCTGGTGCAGATTTATGTGATTTGTTACTCGGTTGCTAGGGTAACCCCATGTGGTTGCTAGGCAGTTACCATAGTGATACTTATGAAGTCTCCTTGCCATCCGGATTGAAATGAATCAACCCAGAAGTCTGTATGATTTTCTGGTGCAGAGATATGTGATTTGTTACTCGGTTGCTAGGGTAACCCCATGTGGTTGCTAGGCAGTTACCATAGTGATACTAATGAAGTCTCCTTGCCATCCTTATTGAAATAAGTCAACCCGGAAGTCTCTATGTTTTTGTGATGCAGAGATATGTGATTTGCTAGTTGGTTGCTAGGGTAACCCCATCTGGTTGCTAGGCAGTTACCATAGTGATACTAATGAAGTCTCCTTGCCATCCTGATTGAAATAAGACAACCCGGAAGTCTCTACGTTTTTGTGATGCAGAGATATGTGATTTGTTACTCGGTTGCTAGGGTAACCCCATCTGGTTGCTAGAAAGTTACCATAATGATACTAATCAAGTGTCCTTGCCATCCTGATTGAAATAAGTCAACCCTGAAGTCTCTACGTTTTTCTGATGCACAGATATGTGATTTGTTACTCAGTTGCTAGGGTAACCCCATCTGGTTGCTAGGCAGTTACCATAGTGATACTAATGAAGTCTCCTTGCCATCCTGATTGAAATAAGTCAACCCGGAAGTCTACGTTTTTCTGATGCAGAGATATGTGATTTGTTACTCGGTTGCTAGGGTAACCCCATCTGGTTGCTAGGCAGTTACCATAGTGATACTAATCAAGTCTCCTTGCCATCCTGATTGAAATAAATCAACCCAGACGTCTCTCTGATTTTCTGGTGCAGAGATATAGTTATTGCTAAACGGTTGCTATGGTACTCTGTTTAGTTGCTAGGGAGTGTCTTTGCAGCTGCTAATCATGAAACTCCAAAGGCTGCTTGTCAGTATGAATGATATAAACCAACTCCCATGCCTCTGTGACATTCAGAATGGAAGATATCCCTCTATGGATTTTGGTTGCTAAGGTGCTCGACAATGGTTGCTAGGGAGGGGCTAGGAAGTGTTGAGGTGATTCATGATTGGCTGTTTGCTGTTCCGAGTGAAACGAGACCACCCTTCTGTTTCTATGACACTTCTATCCGGAGATATCCCTTTGATGTCTTTCAATAGAAGTCTATGGGACTTGTTGCTAAGGTGCTCTAAATGATTGCTAGGGCGTGGCTTGATACCTTCACAATGATCCTGAGAGACTGATTGGTTGTCTGAGTAAAATGAGCCCGCCCCCTCGTCTCTATGACACTGATCCAGAGCTATGTTCAATACAAAATCCCTATGCCATTTTATTTCATGGGCCGTCCTACACTATTATAAGTCAATTGGGGCATTTTTGGGCAGCTCCTGCCCCCCAGGGGTGAAACTTTTACCCCATATTGAGGTATGCTCTTACAGAGCCTGCCAGCCTCTTCAAATGTGGCAAATCACACGTTTCTGTGAAATCCTCGATCGGAGCTGTGACGCGTCAAAGTTTGTCGCATTGTTAAGTCTATGGGATTTTTCGGCCGCTTTTTTGCCCCTGGGGCAAATACCATACCCGATCGCTTATAAAAGTCATAGCACACGTGTCCTCAATAGGCCGTTCGATTTGACACCTCATTCGTGGGTCTGCGCCAAACGGTGCGGGACGAGTTAGGTGCCGAAGTTTTGTACGGAGATATAAAAATAAAAATAAAAATAAGTATGTGAGATTACAATAGTGATGCTTTGCAAGCACCACTAACTAGAAAGGTACATTTCCTGAAGAAAATGTGAGTGGTGCTTGCCGTGGCAAAACTCATGAAGTAGCATGTTATAACTTGAAAAGAACAAAAATTATGGTCATAAATAGATCAACCCAGAAGTCTGTACGATTTTCAGGTGCAGAAATATGTGATTTGTTACTCGGTTGCTAGTTTAAGCCCATGTGGTTGCTATGCAGTTACCAAGGTAATACTAATCAAGTGTCCTTGCAATCCTGATTGAAATAAGTCAACCCGGAAGTCTCTACGTTTTTCTGATGCAGAGTTATGTGATTTGTTACTTGGTTGCTAGGGTAACCCCATCTGGTTGCTAGGCAGTTACCATAGCGATACTAATGAAGTGTCCCTGCCATCCTGATTGAAATAAGTCAACCCGGAAGTCTCTACGTTTTTGTGATGCAGAGATATGTGATTTGTTACTCGGTTGCTAGGGTAACCCCATCCGGTTGCTAGGCATTTATCATAGTGATACTAATCAAGTCTCCTTGCCATCCTGATTGAAATAAGTCAACCCGGAAGTCTCTACATTTTTCTGATGGAGAGATATGTGATTTGTTACTCGGTTGCTAGGGTAAGCCCATCCGGTTGCTAGGCAGTTACCACAGTGATACTTATAAAGTCTTCTTGCAATCCTGATTGAAACAAATCAACCCAGAAGTCTGTACGATTTTCTGGTGCAGAGATATGTGATTTGTTACTTGGTTGCTAGGGTAACCCCATCTTGTTGCTAGGCAGTTACCATAATGATTGTAATCAAGTCTCTTTGCCATCCTGATTGAAATAAACCAACCCAGAAATCTCTATGATTTTCTGATGCAGAGATATGTGATTTGTTACTTGGTTGCTAGGGTAACCCAATCTGGTTGCTAGGCAGTTACCATAGTGATACTAATGAAGTCTTCTTGCCATCCTGATTGAAATAAATCAACCCAGAAGTCTGTACGATTTTCTGATGCAGAGATATTTGATTTGTTACTCGGTTGCTAGGGTAACCCCATCTGGTTGCTAGGCAGTTACCATAGTGATACTAATCAAGTCTCCTTGCCATCCTGATTGAAAAAAGTCAACCCTGAAGTCTCTACGTTTTCTGATGCAGAGATATGTGATTTGTTACTCGGTTGCTAGGGTAACCCCATCTGGTTGCTAGGCATTTATCATAGTGATACTAATCAAGTCTCCTTGCCATCCTGATTGAAATAAGTCAACCCGGAAGTGTCTACGTTTTTCTGATGCAGAGATATGTGATTTGTTACTCTGTTGCTAGGGTAACCCCATCTGGTTGCTAGGCAGTTACCATACTGATACTAATCAAGTCTCCTTGCCATCCTGATTGAAATAAGTCAACCCGGAAGTCTCTACGTTTTTCTGATGCAGAGATATGTGATTTGTTACTCGCTTGCTAGGGTAACTCCATCTGGTTGCTAGGCAGTTACCATAGTGATACTAATCAAGTCTCCTTGCCATACTGATTGAAAAAAGTCATCCCGGAAGTCTCTACGTTTTTCTGATGCAGAGATATGTGATTTGTTAGTCAGTTGCTAGGGTAACCCCATCTGGTTGCTAGGCAGTTACCATAGTGATACTAATGAAGTCTCCTTGCCATCCTGATTGAAATAAGTCAACCCAGAAGTCTCTACTATTTTCTGGTGCAGAGATATATGATTTGTTACTTGGTTGCTAGGGTAACCCCATCTGGTTGCTAGGCAGTTACCATAGTGATACTAATGAAGTCTCCTTGCCATCCTGATTGAAATAAGTCAACCCGGAAGTCTCTACGTTTTTCTGATGCAGAGATATGTGATTTGTTACTCGGTTGCTAGGGTAACCCCATCCGGTTGCTAGGCATTTATCATAGTGATACTAATCAAGTCTCCTTGCCATCCTGATTGAAATAAGTCAACCCGGAAGTCTCTACATTTTTCTGATGCAGAGATATGTGATTTGTTACTCGGTTGCTAGGGTAAGCCCATCCGGTTGCTAGGCAGTTACCATAGTGATACTAATCAAGTGTCCTTGCCATCCTGATTGAAATAAGTCAACCCGGAATTCTCTACATTTTTCTGATGCAGAGATATGTGATTTGTTACTCTGTTGCTAGGGTAACCCCATGTGGTTGCTAGGCAGTTACCATAGTGATACTTATCAAGTCTCCTTGCCATCCTGATTGAAATAAATCAACCCAGAAGTCTCTCTGATTTTCTGGTGCAGAGATATGTGATTTGTTACTCGGTTGCTTGGGTAACCCCATCTGGTTGCTAGGCAGTTACCATAGTGATTCTAATCAAGTGTCTTTGCCATCCTGATTGAAATAAATCAACTCAGAAGTCTGTACTATTTTCTGGTGCAGAGATATGTGATTTGTTACTCGGTTGCTAGGGTAACCCAAACTGGTTGCTAGGCAGTTACCATAGTGATACTAATGAAATCTCCTTGCCATCCTGAGTGAAATAAGTCAACCCGGAAGTCTGTAGTCTTTTGTGGTGCAAAGATATGTTATTTGTTACTCGGTTGCTAGGATAACCCCATCTGGTTGCTACGCAGTTACAATAGTGATACTAATGAAGTCTCCTTGCCATCCTGAGTGAAATAAGTCAACCCGGAAGTCTGTACTATTTGTCGTGCAAAGATTTGTGATTTGTTACTCGGTTTTTAGGGTAACCCCATCTGGTTGCTAGGCAGATACCATAGTTATACTAATCAAGTCTCCTTGCCATCCTGATTGAAATAAGTCAACCCGGAAGTCTCTACGTTTTTCTGGGGCAGAGATATGTGATTTGTTACTCGGTTGCTAGGGTAACCCCATCTGGTTGCTAGGCAGTTACCATAGTGATACTAATCAAGTCTCCTTGCCATCCTGATTGAAATAAGTCAACCCAGAAGTCTGTACGATTTTCTGATGCAGAGATATTTGATTTGTTACTCGGTTGCTAGGGTAACCCCATCTGGTTGCTAGGCAGTTACCATAGTGATACTAATCAAGTCTCCTTGCCATCCTGATTGAAATAAGTCATCCCTGAAGTCTCTACATTTTTCTGATGCAGAGATATGTGATTTGTTACTCGGTTGCTAGGGTAACCCCATCTGGTTGCTAGGCATTTATCATAGTGATACTAATCAAGTCTCCTTGCCATCCTGATTGAAATAATTCAACCCGGAAGTCTCTGTGTTTTTTTGATGCAGATATATGTGATTTGTTACTCGGTTGCTAGGGTAACCCCATCTGGTTGCTAGGCAGTTACCATAGTGATACTAATCAAGTCTCCTTGCCATCCCGATTGAAATAAGTCAACCCGGAAGTCTCTACGTTTTTCTGATGCAGAGATATGTGATTTGTTACTCAGTTGCTAGGGTAACCCCATCTGGTTGCTAGGCAGTTACCATAGTGATACTAATGAAGTCTCCTTGCCATCCTGATTGAAATAAGTCAACCCGGAAGTCTGTACTATTTTCTGGTGCAGAGATATATGATTTGTTACTCGGTTGCTAGGGTAACCCCATGTGGTTGCTAGGAAGTTACCATAGTGATACTTATGAAGTCTCCTTGCCATCCTGAGTGAAATAAACCAACACAGAAATCTCTACGTTTTTCTGATGCAGAGATATGTGATTTGTTACTTGGTTGCTAGGGTAACCCCATCTGGTGGCTAGGCAGTTACAATAGTGATACAAATGAAGTGTCCTTGCCATCCTGATTGAATTAAGTCAACCCGGAATCCTCTATGTTTTTCTGATGCAAAGATATGTGATTAGTTACTCGGTTGCTAGGGTAACCCCATCTGGTTGCTAGGCAGTTACTATAGTGATACTAATCAAGTCTCTTTGCCATCCTGATTGAAATAAGTCAACCCGGAAGTCTCTACATTTTTGTGATGCAGAGATATGTGATTTGTTAGTGGTTTGCTAGGGTAACCCCATCTGGTTGCTAGGCAGTTACCATAGTGATACTAATGAAGTCTCCTTGCCATCCTGATTGAAATAAGTCAACCCCGAAGTCTCGACGTTTTTGTGATGCAGAGATATGTGATTTGTTACTTGGTTGCTAGGGTAACTCCATCTGGTTGCTAGGCAGTTACCATAGTGATACTAATGAAGTGTCCTTGCCATCCTGATTCAAATAAGTCAACCCGGAAGTCTCTACGTTTTTGTGATGCAGAGATATGTGATTTGTTATTCGGTTGCTAGGGTAACCCCATCTGGTTGCTAGGCAGTTACCATAGCGATACTAATGAAGTGTCCCTGCCATCCTGATTGAAATAAGTCAACCCGGAAGTCTCTACGTTTTTGTGATGCAGAGATATGTGATTTGTTATTCGGTTGCTAGGGTAACCCCATCTGGTTGCTAGGCAGTTACCATAGCGATACTAATGAAGTGTCCCTGCCATCCTGATTGAAATAAGTCAACCCGGAAGTCTCTACGTTTTTGTGATGCAGAGATATGTGATTTGTTACTCGGTTGCTAGGGTAACCCCATCCGGTTGCTAGGCATTTATCATAGTGATACTAATCAAGTCTCCTTGCCATCCTGATTGAAATAAGTCAACCCGGAAGTCTCTACATTTTTCTGATGGAGAGATATGTGATTTGTTACTCGGTTGCTAGGGTAAGCCCATCCGGTTGCTAGGCAGTTACCACAGTGATACTTATAAAGTCTTCTTGCAATCCTGATTGAAATAAATCAACCCAGAAGTCTGTACGATTTTCTGGTGCAGAGATATGTGATTTGTTACTTGGTTGCTAGGGTAACCCCATCTTGTTGCTAGGCAGTTACCATAATGATTGTAATCAAGTCTCTTTGCCATCCTGATTGAAATAAACCAACCCAGAAATCTCTATGATTTTCTGATGCAGAGATATGTGATTTGTTACTTGGTTGCTAGGGTAACCCAATCTGGTTGCTAGGCAGTTACCATAGTGATACTAATGAAGTCTTCTTGCCATCCTGATTGAAATAAATCAACCCAGAAGTCTGTACGATTTTCTGATGCAGAGATATTTGATTTGTTACTCGGTTGCTAGGGTAACCCCATCTGGTTGCTAGGCAGTTACCATAGTGATACTAATCAAGTCTCCTTGCCATCCTGATTGAAAAAAGTCAACCCTGAAGTCTCTACGTTTTTCTGATGCAGAGATATGTGATTTGTTACTCGGTTGCTAGGGTAACCCCATCTGGTTGCTAGGCATTTATCATAGTGATACTAATCAAGTCTCCTTGCCATCCTGATTGAAATAAGTCAACCCGGAAGTGTCTACGTTTTTCTGATGCAGAGATATGTGATTTGTTACTCTGTTGCTAGGGTAACCCCATCTGGTTGCTAGGCAGTTACCATACTGATACTAATCAAGTCTCCTTGCCATCCTGATTGAAATAAGTCAACCCAGAAGTCTCTACGTTTTTCTGATGCAGAGATATGTGATTTGTTACTCGCTTGCTAGGGTAACTCCATCTGGTTGCTAGGCAGTTACCATAGTGATACTAATCAAGTCTCCTTGCCATACTGATTGAAAAAAGTCATCCCGGAAGTCTCTAAGTTTTTCTGATGCAGAGATATGTGATTTGTTAGTCAGTTGCTAGGGTAACCCCATCTGGTTGCTAGGCAGTTACCATAGTGATACTAATGAAGTCTCCTTGCCATCCTGATTGAAATAAGTCAACCCAGAAGTCTCTACTATTTTCTGGTGCAGAGATATATGATTTGTTACTTGGTTGCTAGGGTAACCCCATCTGGTTGCTAGGCAGTTACCATAGTGATACTAATGAAGTCTCCTTGCCATCCTGATTGAAATAAGTCAACCCGGAAGTCTCTACGTTTTTCTGATGCAGAGCTATGTGATTTGTTACTCGGTTGCTAGGGTAACCCCATCCGGTTGCTAGGCATTTATCATAGTGATACTAATCAAGTCTCCTTGCCATCCTGATTGAAATAAGTCAACCCGGAAGTCTCTACATTTTTCTGATGCAGAGATATGTGATTTGTTACTCGGTTGCTAGGGTAAGCCCATCCGGTTGCTAGGCAGTTACCATAGTGATACTAATCAAGTGTCCTTGCCATCCTGATTGAAATAAGTCAACCCGGAATTCTCTACATTTTTCTGATGCAGAGATATGTGATTTGTTACTCTGTTGCTAGGGTAACCCCATGTGGTTGCTAGGCAGTTACCATAGTGATACTTATCAAGTCTCCTTGCCATCCTGATTGAAATAAATCAACCCAGAAGTCTCTCTGATTTTCTGGTGCAGAGATATGTGATTTGTTACTGCGGTTGCTTGGGTAACCCCATCTGGTTGCTAGGCAGTTACCATAGTGATTCTAATCAAGTGTCTTTGCCATCCTGATTGAAATAAATCAACTCAGAAGTCTGTACTATTTTCTGGTGCAGAGATATGTGATTTGTTACTCGGTTGCTAGGGTAACCCAAACTGGTTGCTAGGCAGTTACCATAGTGATACTAATGAAATCTCCTTGCCATCCTGAGTGAAATAAGTCAACCCGGAAGTCTGTAGTCTTTTGTGGTGCAAAGATATGTTATTTGTTACTCGGTTGCTAGGATAACCCCATCTGGTTGCTACGCAGTTACCATAGTGATACTAATGAAGTCTCCTTGCCATCCTGAGTGAAATAAGTCAACCCGGAAGTCTGTACTATTTGTCGTGCAAAGATTTGTGATTTGTTACTCGGTTTTTAGGGTAACCCCATCTGGTTGCTAGGCAGATACCATAGTTATACTAATCAAGTCTCCTTGCCATCCTGATTGAAATAAGTCAACCCGGAAGTCTCTACGCTTTTCTGGGGCAGAGATATGTGATTTGTTACTCGGTTGCTAGGGTAACCCCATCTGGTTGCTAGGCAGTTACCATAGTGATACTAATCAAGTCTCCTTGCCATCCTGATTGAAATAAGTCAACCCAGAAGTCTGTACGATTTTCTGATGCAGAGATATTTGATTTGTTACTCGGTTGCTAGGGTAACCCCATCTGGTTGCTAGGCAGTTACCATAGTGATACTAATCAAGTCTCCTTGCCATCCTGATTGAAATAAGTCATCCCTGAAGTCTCTACATTTTTCTGATGCAGAGATATGTGATTTGTTACTCGGTTGCTAGGGTAACCCCATCTGGTTGCTAGGCATTTATCATAGTGATACTAATCAAGTCTCCTTGCCATCCTGATTGAAATAATTCAACCCGAAGTCTCTGTGTTTTTTGATGCAGATATATGTGATTTGTTACTCGGTTGCTAGGGTAACCCCATCTGGTTGCTAGGCAGTTACCATAGTGATACTAATCAAGTCTCCTTGCCATCCCGATTGAAATAAGTCAACCCGGAAGTCTCTACGTTTTTCTGATGCAGAGATATGTGATTTGTTACTCAGTTGCTAGGGTAACCCCATCTGGTTGCTAGGCAGTTACCATAGTGATACTAATGAAGTCTCCTTGCCATCCTGATTGAAATAAGTCAACCCGGAAGTCTGTACTATTTTCTGGTGCAGAGATATATGATTTGTTACTCGGTTGCTAGGGTAACCCCATGTGGTTGCTAGGAAGTTACCATAGTGATACTTATGAAGTCTCCTTGCCATCCTGAGTGAAATAAACCAACACAGAAATCTCTACGTTTTTCTGATGCAGAGATATGTGATTTGTTACTTGGTTGCTAGGGTAACCCCATCTGGTGGCTAGGCAGTTACAATAGTGATACAAATGAAGTGTCCTTGCCATCCTGATTGAATTAAGACAACCCGGAATCCTCTATGTTTTTCTGATGCAAAGATATGTGATTAGTTACTCGGTTGCTAGGGTAACCCCATCTGGTTGCTAGGCAGTTACTATAGTGATACTAATCAAGTCTCTTTGCCATCCTGATTGAAATAAGTCAACCCGAAGTCTCTACATTTTTGTGATGCAGAGATATGTGATTTGTTAGTGGTTTGCTAGGGTAACCCCATCTGGTTGCTAGGCAGTTACCATAGTGATACTAATGAAGTCTCCTTGCCATCCTGATTGAAATAAGTCAACCCCGAAGTCTCGACGTTTTTGTGATGCAGAGATATGTGATTTGTTACTTGGTTGCTAGGGTAACTCCATCTGGTTGCTAGGCAGTTACCATAGTGATACTAATGAAGTGTCCTTGCCATCCTGATTCAAATAAGTCAACCCGGAAGTCTCTACGTTTTTGTGATGCAGAGATATGTGATTTGTTATTCGGTTGCTAGGGTAACCCCATCTGGTTGCTAGGCAGTTACCATAGTTATAATAATCAAGTGTCCTTGCCATCCTGATTGAAATAAGTCAACCCGGAAGTCTTTACTTTTTTCTGATGCAGAGATATGTGATTTGTTACTCTGTTGCTAGGGTAACCCCATCTGGTTGCTAGGCAGTTACCATATTGATAGTAATCAAGTCTCCTTGCCATCCTGATTGAAATAAATCAACCCAGAAGTCTCTCTGATTTTCTGGTGCAGAGATATGTGATTTGTTACTTGGTTGATAGGGTAACCCCATCTGGTTGCTACGCAGTTACCATAGTGATACTAATGAAGTGTCCTTGCCATCCTGGTTGAAATAAATGAACCCAGAAGTCTGTAGGATTTTCTGGTGCAGAAATATGTGATTTGTTACTCGGTTGCTAGGGTACTGTGTTTAGTTGCTAGGGAGTGGCTTGGCAGCTGCCAATCATGAATCTCCAAAGGCTGCTTGTCAGTATGAATGATATAAACCAACTCCCATGCCTCTGTGACATTCAGAATGGAAGATATCCCTCTATGGATTTTGGTTGCTAAGGTGCTCGACAATGGTTGCTAGGGAGGGGCTAGGAAGTGTTGAGGTGATTCATGATTGGCTGTTTGCTGCCCCGAGTCAAAAGAGACCACCCTTGTGTTTCTATAACACTTCTATCCGGAGATATTCCTTTGATGTGTTTCATTAGAAGTCTAAGGGACTTGTTGCTAAGGTGCTTTAAATTGTTGCTAGAGCGTGGCTTTATAGCTTCACAATGATCCTGATTGACTGATTGGTCGTCTGAGTAAAATGAGCCTGCCCCCTTGTCTCTATGACACTGTGATCCAGAGCTATGTTCAATACAAAATCACCATGCAATTTCATTTCATGGGCCGTCCTACACCATTGTAAGTCAATGGGGGCAACTTTGGGCAGCTCCTGCCCCCCAGGGGTGCAACATTTACCCCATATTGAGGATTTTTCGGCTGCTTTTTTGACCCTGGGGCAAGTACCGTACCCCCGATCGCTTAAAAAAGTCATAGCACACGTGTCCTCAATAGGCCGTTCGATTTGACACCTCATTCGTGGGTCTACTCCAAACGGTGCGGGACGAGTTAGGTGCCGAAGTTTTGTACGGAGATATAAAAATAAAAAAAAAATAAAAATAAGAAGTATGTGAGATTACAATAGTGATGCTTTGCAAGCACCACTAATTATTATTCTTCCACACAAAAGTTCGGCGCGTAACTTGTCCCGCAGCTGTTGTCACACACCCCTGAGTGAGGCGTCAAATCATGCAGCCTATTGAGGAGAGGTGTGCTATGACTTTTATAAGCGATCCCAGGGGCAAAAAAGCGGCAGAAAAATCCCATAGACTTAACATTGCGACAAACTTTGATGCGTCACAGCTCCGAGCGAGGATTTCGCAGAAACGTGTGATTTGCCACATTTGAAGAGGCTGGCAGGCTCTGTAAGAGCATACCTCAATATGGGGTAAAAGTTGCACCCCTGGGGGGCAGAAGCTGCCCAAAGTTGCCCCCATTGACTTACTATGGTGAAGGACGGCCCATGAAATGAAATTGCATAGGGATTTTGTATTGAACATAGATCTGGATCACAGTGTCATAGAGACAAGGGGGCGGGCTCATTTTACTCAGACGACCAATAAGTCTCTCAGGATCATTGCGAAGCTATCAAGCCACGCCCTAGCAACAATTTAAAGCACCTTAGCAACAAATCCCTAGACTTCTAATGAAAGACATCAAAGGGATATCTCCGGATAGAATTTTCATAGAAACACAAGGGTGGTCTCGTTTGACTCGGGGCAGCAAACAGCCAATCATGAATGACCTTCAGCGTTGCAGGATAAAGGAGGAAATTCTGGATGCCAGCTTCCCGCATTTCCCTCTAAATTGGTGCAAACGCACCTCTTCTTTTTGCAGTAATAGGAGAAAAGTCTGGAAAGAAGGACAGCGCTGCTCCATCGCTTGTTTTCACCGGGGTATGCAGTCTAGCCGCCCGCAGAATGAGCTCCCTGTCCATGTATCGCAGAAGTTTAAAAAGAAAGACCCGTGGTTTAGCGCGATCTGAGGTAGCCTTTGTATACACGCGATGTGCTCGTTCCACTTCAATCTCTCTTCCCACCAGAGAAGAGAGCCACGTCGACAGCGATCTTTTCAAAAAGCCCATGGGATCGTCTTTTTCAGATCCTTCAGGCAATCCAACCAGACGCAAATTGCTGCGTCTGTTGCGGTCTTGTAAATCTACCACCTGTTGTTCAAGCGCGGCTAATCGCACATCGTGATCCGCGACTATTTTCTTTTGTTCACGTATCTCACCTGTGATAAGATCGAGTTTAGAACATAGTGACTGGACAACTGACATGTGAGAACCTATTTCACACCGCATCGCCGTCAACTGTTTTTAGAATGTCCTCAAAGCGTGCAACAGTGTTAGCCATTTTGTCAACCGTATCACTTGTGGTCGTCTCCGTCAGTGCCTTGGATCTCTTCTTAATCGGAGAAGATGACGTCGAGAAATCTTGCTGTTTTCGATTGTGTGACATCTGGCAAATTATAATTATTGATTAAACTTAAAGTAAAACAAAAAATCGGCAAAAAAGGACCAAATGTACGGAGCTCTACTCAAGTACGACAGAGTTCATGAGCACGTCACGTGACTCCAATTTCTCATGACTCTTCGTGTGCTATGACTTTTATAAGCGATCGGGGGTACGGTGTTTGCCCCAGGGGCAAAAAAGCGCCCGAAAAATCCCATAGACTTAACATTGCGACAAACTTTGATGCATCACAGCTCCGAGCGAGGATTTCGCAGAAACGTGTGATTTGCCATATTTGAAGAGCCTTGCAGGCTCTGTAAGAGCATACCTCAATATGGGGTAAAAGTTGCACCCCTGGGGGGCAGGAGCTGCCCAAAGTTGCCCCCATTGACTTACAATGGTGTAGGACGGCCCATGAAATGAAATTGCATAGGGATTTTGTATTGAACATAGCTCTGGATCACAGTGTGATAAAGACAAGGGGGCGGGCTCATTTTACTCAGACGACCAATCAGTCTCTCAGGATCATTGTGAAGCTATCAACCCACGCCCTAGCAACCATTTAGAGCACCTTAGCAACAAGTCCCATAGACTTCTAATGAAAGACATCAAAGGGATATCTCCGGATAGAAGTGTCATAGAAACACAAGGGTGGTCTCGTTTGACTCGGGGCAGCAAACAGCCAATCATGAATCACCTCAACACTTCCTAGCCCCTCCCTAGCAACCATTGTCGAGCACCTTAGCAACCAAAATCCATAGAGGGATATCTTCCATTCTGAATGTCACAGAGGCATGGGAGTTGGTTTATATCATTCATACTGACAAGCAGCCTTTGGAGTTTCATGATTGGCAGATGCCAAGCCACTTCCTAGCAACTAAACAGAGTACCATAGCAACCGGGTAACAGATCACATATCTCTGCACCAGAACATAGTACAGACTTCTGGCTTGATTTATTTCAATCAGGATGGCAAGGAGACTTCATTAGTATCACTATGGTAACTGCCTAGCAACCACATGGGGTTACCACTAGCAACCGAGTAACAAATCACATATCTCTGCAGCAGAAAACCGTAGAGACTTCTGGGTTGATTTATTTCAATCAGGATGGCAAGGAGACTTGATTAGTATCACTATGGTAACTGCCTAGCAACCAGATGGGGTTACCCTAGCAACCGAGTAACAAGTCACATATCTCTGCACCAGAAAATAGTAGAGACTTCCGGTTGACTTATTTCAATCAGGATGGCAAGGAGACTTGATAACTTTCACTATGGTAACTGCCTAGCAACCAGATGGGGTTACCCTAGCAACCGATTAACAAATCACATATCTCTGCACCAGAAAATAGTAGAGACTTCCGGGTTGACTTATTTCACTCAGGATGGAAAGGAGACTTGATAACTTTCACTATGGTAACTGCCTAGCAACCAGATGGGGTTACCCTAGCAACCGAGTAACAAATCACATATCTCTGCACCAGAAAATAGTAGAGACTTCCGGGTTGACTTATTTCACTCAGGATGGAAAGGAGCCATGTATTGTATAACCTTGGTAACTGCATAGCAACCACATGGGCTTACCCTAGCAACCGGGTAACAAATCACATATCTCTGAACCAGAAAATAGTAGAGACTTCTGGGTTCATTTATTGCAATCAGGATGGCAAGGAGACTTCATTAGTATCACTATGGTAACTGCCTAGCAACCAGATGGGGTTACCCTAGCAACAGAGTAACAAATCACATATCTCTGCACCAGAAAACAGTAGAGACTTCCAGGTTGACTTATTTCACTCAGGATGGAAAGGAGCCATGTATTGTATTACCTTGGTAACTGCATAGCAACCACATGGGCTTACACTAGCAACCGAGTAACAAATCACATATTTCTGCACCAGAAAACCGTACAGACTTCTGGGTTGATCTATTTATGACCATAATTTAAGTTCTTTTCAAGTTATAACATGCTGTTTGACGAGTTTTACCACGGCAAGCACCACTCACATTTTCTTCAGGAAAAGTACCTATCTAGTTAGTGGTGCTTGCAAAGCATCACTATTGTAATCTCACATACTTATTATTAGTGGTGCTTGCAAAGCATCACTATTGCAATCTCACATACTTATTATTAGTGGTGCTTGCAAAGCATCACTATTGTAATCTCACATACTTATTATTTTTATTTTTATTTTTATATCTCCGTACAAAACTTTGGCACCTAACTCGTCCCGCACCGTTTGGCGTAGACCCACGAATGAGGTGTCAAATCGAACGGCCTATTGATGACACGTGTGCTATTACTTTAATAAGCGATCGGGGGTACGGTCCCATAGACTTAACATTGCGACAAATTTTGACGCGTCACAGCTCCGATCGAGGATTTCACAGAAATGTTTTATTTGCCACATTTGAAGAGGCTGGCAGGCTCTGTAAGAGCATACCTCAATATGGGGTAAAAGTTGCACCCCTGGGGGGCAGGAGCTGCCCAAAAATGCCCCAATTGACTTATAATGGTGTAGGACGGCCCATGAAATGAAATGGCAGAGATTTTGTATTGAACATAGCTCTGGATCACAGTGTCATAGAGACGAGGGGGCGGGCTCATTTTACTCAGACGACCAATCAGTCTCTCAGGATCATTGTTAAGCTATCAAGCCACGCCCTAGCAACCATTGTCGAGCACCTTAGCAACCAAAATCCATAGAGGGATATCTTCCATTCTGAAAGTCACAGAGGCATGGGAGTTGGTTTATATCATTCATACTGACAAGCAGCCTTTGGAGTTTCATGATTGGCAGCTGCCAAGCCACTCCCTAGCAACTAAACAGAGTACCCTAGCAACCGTTTAGCAATAACTACATCTCTGCACCAGAAAATCAGAGAGACTTCTGGGTTGATTTATTTCAATCAGGATGGCAAGGACACTTGATAAGTATCACTATGGTAACTGCCTAGCAACCACATGGGGATACCCTAGCAACCGAGTAACAAATCACATATCTCTACATCAGAATAACTTACAGACTTCTGGGTTGGTTTATTTCAATCAGGATGGCAAGGACACTTGATAAGTATCACTATGGTAACTGCCTAGTAATCAGATGGGGTTACACTAGCAACCGAGTAACAAATCACGTATCTCTGCATCAGAAAAACGTAGAGACTTCTGGGTTGGTTTATTTCAATCAGGATGGCAAGGAGACTTGATTAGTATCACTATGGTAACTGCCTAGCAACCACATGGGGTTACACTAGCAACAGAGTAACAAATCACATATCTCTGCATCAGAAAAACGTAGAGACTTCTGGGTTGATTTATTTCAATCAGGATGGCAAGGACACTTGATAAGTATCACTATGGTAACTGCCTAGCAACCACATGGGGTAACCCTAGCAACCGTGTAACAAATCACATATCTCTGCATCAGAAAAGCGTAGAGACTTCTGGCTTGGTTTATTTCAATCCGGATGGAAAGGAGACTTCATAAGTATCACTATGGTAACTGCCTAGCAACCACATGGGGTTACCCTAGCAACCGAGTAACAAATCACATAACTCTGCACCAGAAAATAGTACAGACTTCCGGGTTGACTTATTTCACTCAGGATGGAATGCAGCCATGTATTGTATTACCTTGGTAACTTCATAGCAACCAGATGGGGTTACCCTAGCAACCGAGTAACAAATCACATATCTCTGCATCAGAAAAACGTAGAGACTTCTGGGTTAGTTTATTTCAATCAGGATGGCAAGGAGACTTGATAAGTATCACTATGGTAACTGCCTAGCAACCACATGGGGATACCCTAGCAACCGAGTAACAAATCACATATCTCTGCATCAGAATAACTTACAGACTTCTGGGTTGGTTTATTTCAATCAGGATGGCAAGGACACTTGATTAGTATCACTATGGTAACTGCCTAGCAATCAGATGGGGTTACCCTAGCAACCGAGTAACAAATCACGTATCTCTGCATCAGAAAAACGTAGAGACTTCTGGGTTGGTTTATTTCAATCAGGATGGCAAGGAGACTTGATTAGTATCACTATGGTAACTGCCTAGCAACCACATGGGGTTACCCTAGCAACAGAGTAACAAATCACATATCTCTGCATCAGAAAAACGTAGAGACTTCTGGGTTGATTTATTTCAATCAGGATGGCAAGGACACTTGATAAGTATCACTATGGTAACTGCCTAGCAACCACATGGGGTAACCCTAGCAACCGTGTAACAAATCACATATCTCTGCATCAGAAAAACGTAGAGACTTCTGGCTTGGTTTATTTCAATCCGGATGGAAAGGAGACTTCATAAGTATCACTATGGTAACTGCCTAGCAACCACATGGGGTTACCCTAGCAACCGAGTAACAAATCACATAACTCTGCACCAGAAAATAGTACAGACTTCCGGGTTGACTTATTTCACTCAGGATGGAATGCAGCCATGTATTGTATTACCTTGGTAACTTCATAGCAACCAGATGGGGTTACCCTAGCAACCGAGTAACAAATCACATATCTCTGCATCAGAAAAACGTAGAGACTTCTGGGTTAGTTTATTTCAATCAGGATGGCAAGGAGACTTGATAAGTATCACTATGGTAACTGCCTAGCAACCACATGGGGTTACCCTAGCAACCAAGTAACAAATCACATATCTCTGCGCCAGAAAATCAGAGAGACTTCTGGGTTGATTTATTTCAATCAGGATGGCAAGGAGACTTGATTAGTATCACTATTGTAACTGCCTAGAAACCACATTGGGTTACCCTAGCAACCGAGTAACAAATCACATATCTCTAAACCAGAAAATCCTACAGATTTCTGGGTTGATTTATTTCAATCAGGATGGCAAGGACACTTGATAAGTATCACTATGGTAACTGCCTAGCAACCAGATGGGGTTACCCTAGCAACAGAGTAACAAATCACATATCTCTGCATCACAAAAACATAGAGACTTCCGGGTTGACTTATTTCAATCAGGATGGCAAAGACACTTCATTAGTATCACTATGGTAACTGCCTAGCAACCAGATGGGGTTACCCTAGCAACCGACTAACAAATCATATATCTCTGCATCACAAAAACGTAGAGACTTCCGGGTTAACTTATTTCAATCAGGCTGGCAAAGAGACTTGATTAGTATCACTATGGTAACTGCCTAGCAACCAGATGGGGTTACCCTAGCAACCGAGTAACAAATCACATATCTCTGCATCAGAAAAACATAGACTTCTGGGTTGACATATTTCAATCAGGATGGCAAGGAGACTTCATTAGTATCACTATGGTAACTGCCTAGCAACCAGATGGGGTTACCCTTGCAACCGAATAACAAATCACATATCTCTGCATCAGAAAAACGTAGAGACTTCGGGGTTGACTTATTTCAATCAGGATGGCAAGGAGACTTGATTAGTATCACTATGGTAACTGCCTAGCAACCAGATGGGGTTACCCTAGCAACCGAGTAACACATCACATATCTCTGGATCAGAACATCGTAGACACTTCCGGGTTGACTGATTTTACTCAGGATAGCAAGGAGACTTCATAAATATCACTTTGGTAACTGCGTAGCAACCAGATGGGGTTAACCTAGCAACTGAGTAACAAATCACATATCTCTGCATCACAAAAACGTAGAGATTTCCGGGTTGACTTATTTCAATCAGGATGGCAAAGACACTTCATTAGTATCACTATGGTAACTGCCTAGCAACCAGATGGGGTTACCCTAGCAACCGACTATCAAATCACATATCTCTGCATCACACAAACGTAGAGACTTCCAGGTTGACTTATTTCAATCAGGCTGGCAAAGAGACTTGATTAGTATCACTATGGTAACTGCCTAGCAACCAGATGGGGTTACCCTAGCAACCGAGTAACAAATCACATATCTCTGCATCACAAAAACATAGACACTTCCGGGTTGACATATTTCAATCAGGATGGCAAGGAGACTTCATTAGTATCACTATGGTAACTGCCTAGCAACCAGATGGGGTTACCCTAGCAACCAAGTAACAAATCACATATCTCTGCATCAGAAAAACGTAGAGACTTCGGGGTTGATTTATTTCAATCAGGATGGCAAGGACACTTCATTAGTATCAATATGGTAACTGCCTAGCAACCACATGGGGTTACCCTAGCAACCGAGTAACAAATCACATATCTCTGCACCAGAAAACAGTAGAGACTTCCGGGTTGACTTATTTTACTCAGGATGGCAAGGAGACTTCATTAGTATCACTATGGTAACTTCCTAGCATCCATATGGGGTTACCCTAGCAACCAAGTAACAAATCACATATCTCTGCATCAGAAAAACATAGGGACTTCTGGGTTGGTTTATTTCAGTCAGGATGGCAAAGACTTATTTGACTCAGGATGGAAAGGAGCCATGTATTGTATTACCTTGGTATCTGCATAGCAACCACACAGGCTTACCCTAGCAACCGAGTAACAAATCACATATTTCTGCACCAGATAATCGTACAGACTTCTGGATTGATTTATTTACGACCATAATTTTTGTTCTTTTCAAGCATGCTATTTCACGAGTTTTGCACGGCAAGCACCACTCACATTTTCTTCAGGAAATGTACCTATCTAGTTAGTGGTGCTTGCAAAGCATCACTATTGTAATCTCACATACTTATTATTTTTATTTTTATTTTTATTTTTATATCTCTTAACAAAACTTCGGCACCTAACTCGTCCCGCACCGTTTGGCGTAGACCCACGAATGAGGTGTCAAATCGAACGGCCTATTGAGGACACGTGTGCTATGACTTTTATAAGCGATCGGAGTACGGTATTTGCCCCAGGGGCAAAAAAGCGGCCGAAAAATCCCATAGACTTAACATTAAGACAAACTTTGACGCGTCACAGCTCCAAGCGAGGATTTCAGTAGAAACGTGTGATTTGCCACATTTGAAGAGGCTGGCAGGCTCTGTAAGAGCATACCTCAATATGGGGTAAAAGTTGCACCCCTGGGGGCAGGAGCTGCCCAAAAATGCCCCAATTGACTTATAATGGTGTAGGACGGCCCATGAAATGAAAAGGCATAGGGATTTGTATTGAACATAGCTCTGGATCACAGTGTCATAGAGACGAGGGGGTGGGCTCATTTTACTCAGACGACCAATCAGTCTCTCAGGATCATTGTGAAGCTATCAAGCCACGCCCTAGCAACCATTAAGAGCACCTTAGCAACAAGTCCCATACACTTCTATTGAAACAGATCAAAGGGATATCTCCGGATAGAAGTGTCATAGAAACACAAGGGTGGTCTCGTTTGACTCGGGACAGCAAACAGCCAATCATGCATCAAATCAACACTTCCTAGCCCCTCCCTAGCAACCATTGTCAAGCACCTTAACAACCAAAATCCATAGAGGGATATCTTCCATTCTGAATGTCACAGAGGCATGGGAGTTGGTTTATATCATTCATACTGACAAGCAGCCTTTGGAGATTCATGATTGGCAGCTGCCAAGCCACTCCCTAGCAACTAAACAGAGTACCCTAGCAACCGTTTAGCAGTAACTATATCTCTGCACCAGAAAATCAGAGAGACTTCTGGGTTGATTTATTTCAATCAGGATGGCAAGGACACTTGATTAGTATCACTATGGTAACTGCCTAGCAACCAGATGGGGTTACCCTAGCAACCGAGTAACAAATCACATATCTCTGCATCAGAAAAAAGTAGAGACTTCCGGGTTGACTTATTTCAATCAGGATGGAAAGGAGACTTCATTAGTATCACTATGGTAACTGCCTAGCAACCAGATGGGCTTACCCTAGCAACCGAGTAACAAATCACATATCTCTGCATCAGAAAAACGTAGATACTTCTGGGTTGGTTTATTTCAATCAGGATGGCAAAGACACTTGATTATGATCACTATGGTAACTGCCTAGCAACAAGGAGGGGTTACCCTAGCAACCGAGTAACAAATCACATATCTCTGCACCAGAAAATTGAAGAGAATTCTGGGTTGATTTATTTTAATCAGGATGGCCAGGAGACTTGATTAGTATCACTATGGTAACTGCCTAGAAACCAGATGGGGTTAACCTAGCAACCGAGTAACAAATCACATATCTTTCCACCAGAAATTTGTAGAGATTTCGGGTTGACTTATTTCACTCAGGATGGCAAGCAGACTTCATTACTATCACTATGGTAACTGCCTAGCAACCATATGGGGTTACCCTAGCAACCAAGTAACAAATCACATATCTCTGCATCAGAAAACGTAGAGACTTCTGGGTTGGTTTATTTCACTCAGGATGGCAAGGAGACCTGATTACTATCACTATGGTAACTGCCTAGCAACCAGATGGGGTTACCCTAGCAACCGAGTAACAAATCACATATCTCTGCACTAGAAAACAGTAGAGACTTCCGGGTTGACTTATTTTACTCAGGATGGCAAGGACACTTCATTAGTATCACTATGGTAACTGCCTAGCAACCATATGGGGTTACCCTAGCAACCGAGTAACAAATCACATATCTCTGCATCACAAAAACATACAGACTTCCGGTTTGACTTATTTCAATGAGGATGGCAAGGACACTTGATTAGTATCACTATGGTAACTGCCTAGCAACCACATGGGGTTACCCTAGCAACCTACTAACAAATCACATATTTCTGCACCACAACATTATACAGACTTCTGGGTTGATTTATTTATGACCACAATTTCTGTTCTTTTCAAGCAGGCTATTTGACGAGTTTTGCCACGGCAAGCACCACTCACATTTTCTTCAGGAAATGTACCTATCTAGTTATTATTTTTATTTTTATTTTTATATCTCTTAACAAAAATTCGGCACCTAACTCGTCCCGCACCGTTTGGCGTAGACCCACGAATGAGGTGTCAAATCGAACGGCCTATTGATGACACGTGTGCTATGACTTTTATAAGCGATCGGGGGTACGGTATTTGCCCCAGGGGCAAAAAAGCGGCCGAAAAATCCATTGGCCGAAAAGACTTAACATTGCGACAAACTTTGACGCGTCACAGCTCCGATCGAGGATTTCACAGAAACGTGTGATTTGCCACATTTGAAGAGGCTGGCAGGCTCTGTAAGAGCATACCTCAATATGGGGTAAAAGTTGCACCCCTGGGGGGCAGGAGCTGCCCAAAAATGCCCCAATTGACTTATAATCGTGTAGGACGGCCCATGAAATGAAATGGCATAAGAATTTTGTATTGAACATAGCTCTGGATCACAGTATCATAGAGACGAGAGGGCGGGCTCATTTTACTCAGACGACCAATCAGTCTCTCAGGATCATTGTGAAGCTATCAAGCCACACCCTAGCAACTATTTAGAGCACCTTAGCAACAAGTCACATAGACTTCTATTGAAACAGATCAAAGGGATATCTCCGGATAAAAGTGTCATACAAACTCGTGACTACATGACTCGGGGCAGCAAACAGCCAATCATGAATCATGTCAACATTTCCTAGACCCTCCCTAGCAACCATTGTCGAGCACCTTAACAACCAAAATCCATAGAGGGATATCTTCCATTCTGAATGTCACAGAGGCATGGGAGTTGGTTTATATCATTCATACTGACAAGCAGCCTTTGGAGTTTCATGATTGGCAGCTGCCAAGCCACTCCCTAGCAACTAAACAGAGTACCCTAGCAACCGTTTAGAAGTAAGTACATCTCTGCACCAGAAAATCAGAGAGACTTCTGGCTTGATTTATTTCAATCAGGATGGCAAGGAGACTTCATTAGTATCACTATGGTAACAACCTAGCAACCAAATGGGGTTACCCTAGCAACAGAGTAACAAATCACTTATCTCTGCATCAGAAAAACGTAGAGACTTCCGGGTTGACTTCTTTCAATCACGATGGCAAGGAGACTTGATTAGTATCACTATGGTAACTGCCTAACAACCAGATGGGGTTACCCTAGCAACCGACTATCAAATAACATATCTCTGCCCCAGAAAAGCTTACAGAATTCCGGGTTGATTTATTTCAACCAGGATGGCAAGGAGACTTCATTAGTATCACTATGGTAACTGCCTAGCAACCATATGGGGTTACCCTAGCAACCAAGTAACAAATCACATATCTCTGGATCAGAACATCGTAGGGACTTCCTGGTTGACTGATTTTACTCTGGATGGCAAGGTGACTTGATAAGTATCACTATGGTAACTGCCTAGAAACCACATGGGGGTTACCCTAGCAACCAAGTAACAAATAACATATTTCTGCACCAGAAAACAGTAGAGACTTCCGGGTTGACTTATTTTACTCAGGATGGCAAGGACACTTCATTAGTATCACTATGGTAACTTCCTAGCAACCATATGGGGTTACAGAGGCTGGCAGGCTCTGTAAGAGCATACCTCAATATGCTTGCCTCAATATGGGGTAAATGTTGCACCCCTGGGGGGCAGGAGCTGCCTAAAGTTGCCCCCATTGACTTACAATGGTGTAGGACGGCCCATGAAATGAAATTGCATGGTGATTTTGTATTGAACATAACTCTGGATCACAGTGTCATAGAGACAAGGGGGCAGGCTCAATTTACTCAGACGACCAATCAGTCAATCAGGATCATTGTGAAGCTATCAAGCCACGCCCTAGCAACAATTTAAAGCACCTTAGCAACAAGTCCCATAGACTTCTAATGAAACACATCAAAGGAATATCTCCGGATAGAAGTGTCATAGAAACACAAGGGTGGTCTCGTTTGACTCGGGGCAGCAAACAGCCAATCATGAATCACCTCAACAATTCCTAGCCCCTCCCTAGCAACCATTGTCGAGCACCTTAGCAACCAAAATCCATAGAGTGATATCTTCCATTCTGAATGTCACAGAGGCATGGGAGTTGGTTTATATCATTCATACTGACAAGCAGCCTTTGGAGATTCATGATTGGCAGCTGCCAAGCCACTACCTAGCAACTAAACACAGTACTCTAGCAACCGAGTAACAAATCACATATTTCTGCACAAGAAAATCCTACAGACTTCTGGGTTCATTTATTTCAACCAGAATGGCAAGGACACTTCATTAGTATCACTATGGTAACTGCCTAGCAACCAGATGGGGTTACCCTAGCAACCAAGTAACAAATCACATATCTCTGCACCAGAAAATCTGAGAGACTTCTGGGTTGATTTATTTCAATCAGGATGGCAAGGAGACTTGATTACTATCACTATGGTAACTGCCTAGCAACCAGATGGGGTTACCCTAGCAAAAGAGTAACAAATCACATATCTCTGCATCAGAAAACGTAAAGACTTCTGGGTTGACTTATTTCAATCAGGATGGCAAGGACACTTGATTATTATAACTATGGTAACTGCCTAGCAACCAGATGGGGTTACCCTAGCAACCGACTAACAAATCACATATCTCTGCATCACAAAAACGTAGAGACTTCCGGGTTGACTTATTTGAATCAGGATGGCAAGGACACTTCATTAGTATCACTATGGTAACTGCCTAGCAACCTGATGGAGTTACCCTAGCAACCAAGTAACAAATCACATATCTCTGCATCACAAAAACGTCGAGACTTCCGAGTTGACTTATTTCAATCAGGATGGCAAAGAGACTTGATAAGTATCACTATGGTAACTGCCTAGCCACCAGATGGGGTTACCCTAGCAACCGAGTAACTAATCACATATCTCTGCATCACAAAAACATAGAGGCTTCCGGGTTGACTTAATTCAATCAGGATGGCAAGGACACTTCATTTGTATCACTATGGTAACTGCCTAGCAACCAGATGGGGTTACCCTAGCAACCGAGTAGCAAATCACATATCTCTCCATCACAAAAACATAGAGACTTCCGGGTTGACTTATTTCATTCAGCATGGCAAGGAGACTTCATTAGTATAACTATGGTAACTGCCTAGCCACCAGATGGGGTTACCCTAGCAACCAAGTAACAAATCACATATCTCTGCATCAGAAAAACGTAGAGATTTCTGGGTTGGTTTATTTCACTCAGGATGGCAAGGAGACTTCATAAGTATCACTATGGTAACTGCCTAGTAACCACATGGGGTTACCCTAGCAACCGAGTAACATATCACATATCTCTGCATCAGAAAAACATAGGGATTTCTGGGTTGGTTTATTTCAATCAGGATGGCAAAGACACTTGATTATAATCACTATGGTAACTGCCTAGCAACAAGGAGGGGTTACCCTAGCAACCAAATAACAAATCACATATCTCTGGATCAGAACATCGTAGAGACTTCCTGGTTGACTGATTTTACTCTGGATAGCAAGGACACTTGATAAGTATCACTATGGTAACTGCCTAGCAAAAACATGGGGTTACCCTAGCAACCGAGTAACAAATCACATATCTCTGCATCAGAAAAACATAGGGACTTCTGGGTTGGTTTATTTCAATCAGGATGGCAAAGACACTTCATTATAATCACTATGGTAACTGCCTAGCAACAAGGAGGGGTTACCCTAGCAACAGAGTAACATATCACATATCTCTGCATCAGAAAAACGTAGAGACTTCCGGGTTGACTTATTTGACTCAGGATGGAAAGGAGCCATGTATTGTATTACCTTGGTAACTGCATGGCAACCACATGGGCTTACCCTAGCAACCGAGTAACAAATCACATATTTCTGCACCAGAAAATCGTACAGACTCTGGATTGATTTATTTATGACCATAATTTTTGTTCTTTTCAAGCATGCTATTTTACGAGTTTTGCTACGGCAAGCACCACTCACATTTTCTTCAGGAAATGTACCTATCTAGTTATTTTTATTTTTATATCTCCGTACAAAACTTCGGCACCTAACTCGTCCCGCGACCGTTTGGCGTAGACCCACGAATGAGGTGTCAAATCGAACGGCCTATTGATGACACGTGTGCTATGACTTTTATAAGCGATCGGGGGTATGGTATTTGCCCCAGGGGCAAAAAAGCGGCCGAAAATCCCATAGACTTAATATTGCGACAAACTTTGACGCGTCACAGCTCTTATCGAGGATTTCACAGAAACGTGTGATTTGCCACATTTGAAGAGGCTGGCAGGCTCTGTAAGAGCATATCTCAATATGGGGTAAAAGTTGCACCCCTGGGGGGCAGGAGCTGCCCAAAGTTGCCCCCATTGACTTACAATGGTGTAGGACGGCCCATGAAATGAAATTGCATGGTGATTTTGTATTGAACATAGCTCTGGATCACAGTGTCATAGAGACAAGGGGGCAGGCTCAATTTACTCAGACGACCAATCAGTCAATCAGGATCATTGTGAAGCTATCAAGCCACGCCCTAGCAACAATTTAAAGCACCTTAGCAACAAGTCCCATAGACTTCTAATGAAACACATCAAAGGAATATCTCCGGATAGAAGTGTCATAGAAACACAAGGGTGGTCTCGTTTGACTCGGGGCAGCAAACAGCCAATCATGAATCACCTCAACAATTCCTAGCCCCTCCCTAGCAACCATTGTCGAGCACCTTAGCAACCAAAATCCATAGAGTGATATCTTCCATTCTGAATGTCACAGAGGCATGGGAGTTGGTTTATATCATTCATACTGACAAGCAGCCTTTGGAGATTCATGATTGGCAGCTGCCAAGCCACTACCTAGCAACTAAACACAGTACTCTAGCAACCGAGTAACAAATCACATATTTCTGCACAAGAAAATCCTACAGACTTCTGGGTTCATTTATTTCAACCAGGATGGCAAGGACACTTCATTAGTATCACTATGGTAACTGCCTAGCAACCAGATGGGGTTACCCTAGCAACCAAGTAACAAATCACATATCTCTGCACCAGAAAATCTGAGAGACTTCTGGCTTGATTTATTTCAATCAGGATGGCAAGGAGACTTCATTAGTATCACTATGGTAACTGCCTAGCAACCAAATGGGGTTACCCTAGCAACAGAGTAACAAATCACTTATCTCTGCATCAGAAAACGTAGAGACTTCCGGGTTGACTTATTTCAATCACGATGGCAAGGAGACTTGATTAGTATCACTATGGTAACTGCCTAACAACCAGATGGGGTTACCCTAGCAACCGACTATCAAATAACATATCTCTGCCCCAGAAAAGCTTACAGAATTCCGGGTTGATTTATTTCAACCAGGATGGCAAGGAGACTTCATTAGTATCACTATGGTAACTGCCTAGCAACCATATGGGGTTACCCTAGCAACCAAGTAACAAATCACATATCTCTGGATCAGAACATCGTAGGGACTTCCTGGTTGACTGATTTTACTCTGGATGGCAAGGTGACTTGATAAGTATCACTATGGTAACTGCCTAGAAACCAAATGGGGTTACCCTAGCAACCAAGTAACAAATAACATATTTCTGCACCAGAAAACAGTAGAGACTTCCGGTTGACTTATTTTACTCAGGATGGCAAGGACACTTCATTAGTATCACTATGGTAACTTCCTAGCAACCATATGGGGTTACAGAGGCTGGCAGGCTCTGTAAGAGCATACCTCAATATGCTTGCCTCAATATGGGGTAAATGTTGCACCCCTGGGGGCAGGAGCTGCCTAAAGTTGCCCCCATTGACTTACAATGGTGTAGGACGGCCCATGAAATGAAATTGCATGGTGATTTTGTATTGAACATAACTCTGGATCACAGTGTCATAGAGACAAGGGGGCAGGCTCAATTTACTCAGACGACCAATCAGTCAATCAGGATCATTGTGAAGCTATCAAGCCACGCCCTAGCAACAATTTAAAGCACCTTAGCAACAAGTCCCATAGACTTCTAATGAAACACATCAAAGGAATATCTCCGGATAGAAGTGTCATAGAAACACAAGGGTGGTCTCGTTTGACTCGGGGCAGCAAACAGCCAATCATGAATCACCTCAACACTTCCTAGCCCCTCCCTAGCAACCATTGTCGAGCACCTTAGCAACCAAAATCCATAGAGTGATATCTTCCATTCTGAATGTCACAGAGGCATGGGAGTTGGTTTATATCATTCATACTGACAAGCAGCCTTTGGAGATTCATGATTGGCAGCTGCCAAGCCACTACCTAGCAACTAAACACAGTACTCTAGCAACCGAGTAACAAATCACATATTTCTGCACAAGAAAATCCTACAGACTTCTGGGTTCATTTATTTCAACCAGGATGGCAAGGACACTTCATTAGTATCACTATGGTAACTGCCTAGCAACCAGATGGGGTTACCCTAGCAACCAAGTAACAAATCACATATCTCTGCACCAGAAAATCTGAGAGACTTCTGGGTTGATTTATTTCAATCAGGATGGCAAGGAGACTTGATTACTATCACTATGGTAACTGCCTAGCAACCAGATGGGGTTACCCTAGCAACAGAGTAACAAATCACATATCTCTGCATCAGAAAAGCGTAGAGACTTCTGGGTTGACTTATTTCAATCAGGATGGCAAGGACACTTGATTATTATAACTATGGTAACTGCCTAGCAACCAGATGGGGTTACCCTAGCAACCGAATAACAAATCACATATCTCTGCATCACAAAAACGTAGAGACTTCCGGGTTGACTTATTTGAATCAGGATGGCAAGGACACTTCATTAGTATCACTATGGTAACTGCCTAGCAACCAGATGGAGTTACCCTAGCAACCAAGTAACAAATCACATATCTCTGCATCACAAAAACGTAGAGACTTCGAGTTGACTTATTTCAATCAGGATGGCAAAGAGACTTGATTAGTATCACTATGGTAACTGCCTAGCAACCAGATGGGGTTACCCTAGCAACCGAGTAACTAATCACATATCTCTGCATCACAAAAACATAGAGGCTTCCGGGTTGACTTAATTCAATCAGGATGGCAAGGACACTTCATTTGTATCACTATGGTAACTGCCTAGCAACCAGATGGGGTTACCCTAGCAACCGAGTAGCAAATCACATATCTCTGCATCACAAAAACATAGAGACTTCGGGTTGACTTATTTCAATCAGCATGGCAAGGAGACTTCATTAGTATCACTATGGTAACTGCCTAGCCACCAGATGGGGTTACCCTAGCAACCAAGTAACAAATCACATATCTCTGCATCAGAAAAGCGTAGAGATTTCTGGGTTGGTTTATTTCACTCAGGATGGCAAGGAGACTTCATAAGTATCACTATGGTAACTGCCTAGCAACCACATGGGGTTACCCTAGCAACCGAGTAACAAATCACATATCTCTGCATCAGAAAAACATAGGGATTTCTGGGTTGGTTTATTTCAATCAGGATGGCAAAGACACTTGATTATAATCACTATGGTAACTGCCTAGCAACAAGGAGGGGTTACCCTAGCAACCAAATAACAAATCACATATCTCTGGATCAGAACATCGTAGAGACTTCCTGGTTGACTGATTTTACTCTGGATAGCAAGGACACTTGATAAGTATCACTATGGTAACTGCCTAGCAACAACATGGGGTTACCCTAGCAACCGAGTAACAAATCACATATCTCTGCATCAGAAAAACATAGGGACTTCTGGGTTGGTTTATTTCAATCAGGATGGCAAAGACACTTCATTATAATCACTATGGTAACTGCCTAGCAACAAGGAGGGGTTACCCTAGCAACAGAGTAACATATCACATATCTCTGCATCAGAAAAGCGTAGAGACTTCGGGTTGACTTATTTGACTCAGGATGGAAAGGAGCCATGTATTGTATTACCTTGGTAACTGCATGGCAACCACATGGGCTTACCCTAGCAACCGAGTAACAAATCACATATTTCTGCACCAGAAAATCGTACAGACTTCTGGATTGATTTATTTATGACCATAATTTTTGTTCTTTTCAAGCATGCTATTTGACTGAGTTTTGCTACGGCAAGCACCACTCACATTTTCTTCAGGAAATGTACCTATCTAGTTATTATTTTATTTTTATTATCTCTCGTAACAAAACTTCGGCACCTAACTCGTCCCGCACCGTTTGGCGTAGACCCACGAATGAGGTGTCAAATCGAACGGCCTATTGATGACACGTGTGCTATGACTTTTATAAGCGTATCGGGGTATGGTATTTGCCCCAGGGGCAAAAAAGCGGCCGAAAAATCCCATAGACTTAACATTGCGACAAACTTTGACGCGTCACAGCTCTTATCGAGGATTTCACAGAAACGTGTGATTTGCCACATTTGAAGAGGCTGGCAGGCTCTGTAAGAGAATACCTCAATATGGGGTAAAAGTTGCACCCCTGGGGGGCAGGAGCTGCCCAAAGTTGCCCCCATTGACTTACAATGGTGTAGGACGGCACATGAAATGAAATTGCATGGTGATTTTGTATTGAACATAGCTCTGGATCACAGTGTCATAGAGACAAGGGGGCAGGCTCATTTTACTCAGACGACCAATCAGTCAATCAGGATCATTGTGAAGCTATCAAGCCACGCCCTAGCAACAATTTAAAGCACCTTAGCAACAAGTCCCATAGACTTCTAATGAAAGAGATCAAATGGATATCTCCGGATAGAAGTGTCATAGAAACACAAGGGTGGTCTCGCTTGACTCGGGGCAGCAAACAGCCAATCATGAATCACCTCAACACTTCCTAGCCCCTCCCTAGCAACCATTGTCGAGCACCTTAGCAACCAAAATCCATAGAGTGATATCTTCCATTCTGAATGTCACAGAGGCATGGGAGTTGGTTTATATCATTCATACTGACAAGCAGCCTTTGGAGATTCATGATTGGCAGCTGCCAAGCCACTACCTAGCAACTAAACACAGTACTCTAGCAACCGAGTAACAAATCACATATTTCTGCACAAGAAAATCCTACAGACTTCTGGGTTCATTTATTTCAACCAGGATGGCAAGGACACTTCATTAGTATCACTATGGTAACTGCCTAGCAACCAGATGGGGTTACCCTAGCAACCAAGTAACAAATCACATATCTCTGCACCAGAAAATCTGAGAGACTTCTGGCTTGATTTATTTCAATCAGGATGGCAAGGAGACTTCATTAGTATCACTATGGTAACAACCTAGCAACCAAATGGGGTTACCCTAGCAACAGAGTAACAAATCACTTATCTCTGCATCAGAAAAACGTAGAGACTTCCGGGTTGACTTCTTTCAATCACGATGGCAAGGAGACTTGATTAGTATCACTATGGTAACTGCCTAACAACCAGATGGGGTTACCCTAGCAACCGACTATCAAATAACATATCTCTGCCCCAGAAAAGCTTACAGAATTCCGGGTTGATTTATTTCAACCAGGATGGCAAGGAGACTTCATTAGTATCACTATGGTAACTGCCTAGCAACCATATGGGGTTACCCTAGCAACCAAGTAACAAATCACATATCTCTGGATCAGAACATCGTAGGGACTTCCTGGTTGACTGATTTTACTCTGGATGGCAAGGTGACTTGATAAGTATCACTATGGTAACTGCCTAGAAACCAAATGGGGTTACCCTAGCAACCAAGTAACAAATAACATATTTCTGCACCAGAAAACAGTAGAGACTTCCGGGTTGACTTATTTTACTCAGGATGGCAAGGACACTTCATTAGTATCACTATGGTAACTTCCTAGCAACCATATGGGGTTACAGAGGCTGGCAGGCTCTGTAAGAGCATACCTCAATATGCTTGCCTCAATATGGGGTAAATGTTGCACCCCTGGGGGCAGGAGCTGCCTAAAGTTGCCCCCATTGACTTACAATGGTGTAGGACGGCCCATGAAATGAAATTGCATGGTGATTTTGTATTGAACATAACTCTGGATCACAGTGTCATAGAGACAAGGGGCAGGCTCAATTTACTCAGACGACCAATCAGTCAATCAGGATCATTGTGAAGCTATCAAGCCACGCCCTAGCAACAATTTAAAGCACCTTAGCAACAAGTCCCATAGACTTCTAATGAAACACATCAAAGGAATATCTCCGGATAGAAGTGTCATAGAAACACAAGGGTGGTCTCGTTTGACTCGGGGCAGCAAACAGCCAATCATGAATCACCTCAACAATTCCTAGCCCCTCCCTAGCAACCATTGTCGAGCACCTTAGCAACCAAAATCCATAGAGTGATATCTTCCATTCTGAATGTCACAGAGGCATGGGAGTTGGTTTATATCATTCATACTGACAAGCAGCCTTTGGAGATTCATGATTGGCAGCTGCCAAGCCACTACCTAGCAACTAAACACAGTACTCTAGCAACCGAGTAACAAATCACATATTTCTGCACAAGAAAATCCTACAGACTTCTGGGTTCATTTATTTCAACCAGGATGGCAAGGACACTTCATTAGTATCACTATGGTAACTGCCTAGCAACCAGATGGGGTTACCCTAGCAACCAAGTAACAAATCACATATCTCTGCACCAGAAAATCTGAGAGACTTCTGGGTTGATTTATTTCAATCAGGATGGCAAGGAGACTTGATTACTATCACTATGGTAACTGCCTAGCAACCAGATGGGGTTACCCTAGCAAAAGAGTAACAAATCACATATCTCTGCATCAGAAAAACGTAAAGACTTCTGGGTTGACTTATTTCAATCAGGATGGCAAGGACACTTGATTATTATAACTATGGTAACTGCCTAGCAACCAGATGGGGTTACCCTAGCAACCGACTAACAAATCACATATCTCTGCATCACAAAAGCGTAGAGACTTCCGGGTTGACTTATTTGAATCAGGATGGCAAGGACACTTCATTAGTATCACTATGGTAACTGCCTAGCAACCTGATGGAGTTACCCTAGCAACCAAGTAACAAATCACATATCTCTGCATCACAAAAACGTCGAGACTTCCGAGTTGACTTATTTCAATCAGGATGGCAAAGAGACTTGATAAGTATCACTATGGTAACTGCCTAGCAACCAGATGGGGTTACCCTAGCAACCGAGTAACTAATCACATATCTCTGCATCACAAAAACATAGAGGCTTCGGGTTGACTTAATTCAATCAGGATGGCAAGGACACTTCATTTGTATCACTATGGTAACTGCCTAGCAACCAGATGGGGTTACCCTAGCAACCGAGTAGCAAATCACATATCTCTCCATCACAAAAACATAGAGACTTCGGGTTGACTTATTTCATTCAGCATGGCAAGGAGACTTCATTAGTATAACTATGGTAACTGCCTAGCCACCAGATGGGGTTACCCTAGCAACCAAGTAACAAATCACATATCTCTGCATCAGAAAACGTAGAGATTTCTGGGTTGGTTTATTTCACTCAGGATGGCAAGGAGACTTCATAAGTATCACTATGGTAACTGCCTAGTAACCACATGGGGTTACCCTAGCAACCGAGTAACATATCACATATCTCTGCATCAGAAAAACATAGGGATTTCTGGGTTGGTTTATTTCAATCAGGATGGCAAAGACACTTGATTATAATCACTATGGTAACTGCCTAGCAACAAGGAGGGGTTACCCTAGCAACCAAATAACAAATCACATATCTCTGGATCAGAACATCGTAGAGACTTCCTGGTTGACTGATTTTACTCTGGATAGCAAGGACACTTGATAAGTATCACTATGGTAACTGCCTAGCAAAAACATGGGGTTACCCTAGCAACCGAGTAACAAATCACATATCTCTGCATCAGAAAAACATAGGGACTTCTGGGTTGGTTTATTTCAATCAGGATGGCAAAGACACTTCATTATAATCACTATGGTAACTGCCTAGCAACAAGGAGGGGTTACCCTAGCAACAGAGTAACATATCACATATCTCTGCATCAGAAAAACGTAGAGACTTCCGGGTTGACTTATTTGACTCAGGATGGAAAGGAGCCATGTATTGTATTACCTTGGTAACTGCATGGCAACCACATGGGCTTACCCTAGCAACCGAGTAACAAATCACATATTTCTGCACCAGAAAATCGTACAGACTCTGGATTGATTTATTTATGACCATAATTTTTGTTCTTTTCAAGCATGCTATTTTACGAGTTTTGCTACGGCAAGCACCACTCACATTTTCTTCAGGAAATGTACCTATCTAGTTATTTTTATTTTTATATCTCCGTACAAAACTTCGGCACCTAACTCGTCCCGCACCGTTTGGCGTAGACCCACGAATGAGGTGTCAAATCGAACGGCCTATTGATGACACGTGTGCTATGACTTTTATAAGCGGATCGGGGTATGGTATTTGCCCCAGGGGCAAAAAAGCGGCCGAAAATCCCATAGACTTAATATTGCGACAAACTTTGACGCGTCACAGCTCTTATCGAGGATTTCACAGAAACGTGTGATTTGCCACATTTGAAGAGGCTGGCAGGCTCTGTAAGAGCATATCTCAATATGGGGTAAAAGTTGCACCCCTGGGGGCAGGAGCTGCCCAAAGTTGCCCCCATTGACTTACAATGGTGTAGGACGGCCCATGAAATGAAATTGCATGGTGATTTTGTATTGAACATAGCTCTGGATCACAGTGTCATAGAGACAAGGGGCAGGCTCAATTTACTCAGACGACCAATCAGTCAATCAGGATCATTGTGAAGCTATCAAGCCACGCCCTAGCAACAATTTAAAGCACCTTAGCAACAAGTCCCATAGACTTCTAATGAAACACATCAAAGGAATATCTCCGGATAGAAGTGTCATAGAAACACAAGGGTGGTCTCGTTTGACTCGGGGCAGCAAACAGCCAATCATGAATCACCTCAACAATTCCTAGCCCCTCCCTAGCAACCATTGTCGAGCACCTTAGCAACCAAAATCCATAGAGTGATATCTTCCATTCTGAATGTCACAGAGGCATGGGAGTTGGTTTATATCATTCATACTGACAAGCAGCCTTTGGAGATTCATGATTGGCAGCTGCCAAGCCACTACCTAGCAACTAAACACAGTACTCTAGCAACCGAGTAACAAATCACATATTTCTGCACAAGAAAATCCTACAGACTTCTGGGTTCATTTATTTCAACCAGGATGGCAAGGACACTTCATTAGTATCACTATGGTAACTGCCTAGCAACCAGATGGGGTTACCCTAGCAACCAAGTAACAAATCACATATCTCTGCACCAGAAAATCTGAGAGACTTCTGGGTTGATTTATTTCAATCAGGATGGCAAGGAGACTTGATTACTATCACTATGGTAACTGCCTAGCAACCAGATGGGGTTACCCTAGCAAAAGAGTAACAAATCACATATCTCTGCATCAGAAAAACGTAAAGACTTCTGGGTTGACTTATTTCAATCAGGATGGCAAGGACACTTGATTATTATAACTATGGTAACTGCCTAGCAACCAGATGGGGTTACCCTAGCAACCGACTAACAAATCACATATCTCTGCATCACAAAAACGTAGAGACTTCCGGGTTGACTTATTTGAATCAGGATGGCAAGGACACTTCATTAGTATCACTATGGTAACTGCCTAGCAACCTGATGGAGTTACCCTAGCAACCAAGTAACAAATCACATATCTCTGCATCACAAAAACGTCGAGACTTCCGGGTTGACTTATTTCAATCAGGATGGCAAAGAGACTTGATAAGTATCACTATGGTAACTGCCTAGCAACCAGATGGGGTTACCCTAGCAACCGAGTAACTAATCACATATCTCTGCATCACAAAAACATAGAGGCTTCCGGGTTGACTTAATTCAATCAGGATGGCAAGGACACTTCATTTGTATCACTATGGTAACTGCCTAGCAACCAGATGGGGTTACCCTAGCAACCGAGTAGCAAATCACATATCTCTCCATCACAAAAACATAGAGACTTCCGGGTTGGTTTATTTCACTCAGGATGGCAAGGAGACTTCATAAGTATCACTATGGTAACTGCCTAGCAACCACATGGGGTTACCCTAGCAACCGAGTAACATATCACATATCTCTGCATCAGAAAAACATAGGGATTTCTGGGTTGGTTTATTTCAATCAGGATGGCAAAGACACTTGATTATAATCACTATGGTAACTGCCTAGCAACAAGGAGGGGTTACCCTAGCAACCAAATAACAAATCACATATCTCTGGATCAGAACATCATAGAGACTTCCTGGTTGACTGATTTTACTCTGGATAGCAAGGACACTTGATAAGTATCACTATGGTAACTGCCTAGCAAAAACATGGGGTTACCCTAGCAACCGAGTAACAAATCACATATCTCTGCATCAGAAAAACATAGGGACTTCTGGGTTGGTTTATTTCAATCAGGATGGCAAAGACACTTCATTATAATCACTATGGTAACTGCCTAGCAACAAGGAGGGGTTACCCTAGCAACAGAGTAACATATCACATATCTCTGCATCAGAAAAACGTAGAGACTTCCGGGTTGACTTATTTGACTCAGGATGGAAAGGAGCCATGTATTGTATTACCTTGGTAACTGCATGGCAACCACATGGGCTTACCCTAGCAACCGAGTAACAAATCACATATTTCTGCACCAGAAAATCGTACAGACTTCTGGATTGATTTATTTATGACCATAATTTTTGTTCTTTTCAAGCATGCTATTTTACGAGTTATGCTACGGCAAGCACCACTCACATTTTCTTCAGGAAATGTACCTATCTAGTTATTTTTATTTTTATATCTCCGTACAAAACTTCGGCACCTAACTCGTCCCGCACCGTTTGGCGTAGACCCACGAATGAGGTGTCAAATCGAACGGCCTATTGATGACACGTGTGCTATGACTTTTATAAGCGATCGGGGGTATGGTATTTGCCCCAGGGGCAAAAAAGCAGCCGAAAATCCCATAGACTTAATATTGCGACAAACTTTGACGCGTCACAGCTCTTATCGAGGATTTCACAGAAACGTGTGATTTGCCACATTTGAAGAGGCTGGCAGGCTCTGTAAGAGCATATCTCAATATGGGGTAAAAGTTGCACCCCTGGGGGCCAGGAGCTGCCCAAAAATGCCCCAATTGACTTATAATGGTGTAAGACGGCCCATGAAATGAAATGGCATAGGGATTTTGTATTGAACATAGCTCTGAATCACAGTGTCATAGAGACAAGGGGGAGGGCTCATTTTACTCAGACGACCAATCAGTCTCTCAGGATCATTGTTAAGCTATCAAGCCACGCCCTAGCAACCATTTAGAGCACCTTAGCAACAAGTCCCATAGACTTCTATTGAAACAGATCAAAGGGATATCTCCGGATAGAAGTGTCATAGAAACACAAGGGTGGTCTCGTTTCACTCGGGACAGCAAACAGCCAATCATGAATCACCTCAACACTTCCTAGCGCCTCCTTAGCAACCATTGTCGAGCACCTTAGCAACCAAAATCCATAGAGGGATATCTTCCATTCTGAATGTCACAGAGGCATGGGAGTTGGTTTATATCATTCATACTGACAAGCAGCCTTTGGAGTTTCATGATTGGCAGCTGCCAAGCCACTCCCTAGCAACTAAACAGAGTACCCTAGCAACCGTTTAGCAATAACTATATCTCTGCACCAGAAAATCAGAGAGACTTCTGGGTTGATTTATTTCAATCAGGATGGCAAGGACACTTGATAAGTATCACTATGGTAACTGCCTAGCAACCACATGGGGTTACTCTAGCAACCGAGTAACAAATCACATATCTCTGCACCAGAAAACATAACAGACTTCCGGGTTGACTTATTTCACTCAGGATGGAAAGGAGCCATGTATTGTATTACCTTGGTAACTGCATAGCAACCACATGGGCTTACCCTAGCAACCGAGTAACAAATCACATATTTCTGCATCAGAAAATCATACAGAATTCTGGGTTGATTTATTTATGACCATAATTTTTGCTCTTTTCAAGTTACAACATGCTGTTGGACGAGTTTTGCCACGGCAAGCACCACTCACATTTTCTTCAGGAAATGTACCTTTCTAGTTATTTTTATTTTTATTTAGTGGTGCTTGCAAAGCATCACTATTGTAATCTCACATACTTATTATACTTTTTATTTTTATTTTTATTATATCTCTTAACAAAACTTCGGCACCTAACTCGTCCCGCACCGTTTGGCGTAGACCCACGAATGAGGTATCAAATCGAACGGCCTATTGAGGACACGTGTGCTATGACTTTTATAAGCGATCGGAGTGCGGTATTTGCCCCAGGGGCAAAAAAGCGGCCGAAAAATCCCATAGACTTAACATTGAGACAAACTTTGACGCGTCACAGCTCCAAGCGAGGATTTCAGTAGAAACGTGTGATTTGCCACATTTGAAGAGGCTGGCAGGCTCTGTAAGAGCATACCTCAATATGGGGTAAAATTTGCACCCCTGGGGGCAGGAGCTGCCCAAAAATGCCCCAATTGACTTATAATGGTGTAGGACGGCCCATGAAATGAAAAGGCATAGGGATTTGTATTGAACATAGCTCTGGATCACAGTGTCATAGAGACGAGGGGGTGGGCTCATTTTACTCAGACAACCAATCAGTCTCTCTGGATCATTGTGAAGCTATCAAGCCACGCCCTAGCAACCATTAAGAGCACCTTAGCAACAAGTCCCATAGACTTCTATTGAAAAAGATCAAAGGGATATCTCCGGATAGAAGTGTCATAGAAACACAAGGGTGGTCTCGTTTGACTCGGGACAGCAAACAGCCAATCATGCATCACTTCAACACTTCCTAGCCCCTCCCTAGCAACCATTGTCGAGCACCTTAACAACCAAAATCCATAGAGGGATATCTTCCATTCTGAATGTCACAGAGGCATGGGAGTTGGTTTATATCATTCATACTGACAAGCAGCCTTTGGAGATTCATGATTGGCAGCTGCCAAGCCACTCCCTAGCAACTACACAGAGTACCCTAGCAACCGTTTAGCAGTAACTATATCTCTGCACCAGAAAATCAGAGAGACTTCTGGGTTGATTTATTTCAATCAGGATGGCAAGGAGACTTGATAAGTATCACTATGTTAACTGCCTAGCAACCAGATGGGGTTACCCTAGCAACCGAGTAACAAATCACATATCTCTGCATCAGAAAAGCGTAGAGACTTCGGGTTGACTTATTTCAATCAGGATGGCAAGGACACTTCATTAGTATCACTATGGTAACTGCCTAGCAACCAGATGGGCTTACCCTAGCAACCGAGTAACAAATCACATATCTCTGCATCACAAAAACATAGAGACTTCGGGTTGACTTACTTCAATCAGGATGGCAAGGAGACTTCATTAGTATCACTATGGTAACTGCCTAGCAACCAGATGGGCTTACCCTAGCAACCGAGTAACAAATCACATATCTCTGCATCAGAAAAGCGTAGAGACTTCGGGTTGACTTATTTCAATAAGGATGGCAAGGACACTTGATTAGTATCACTATGGTATCTGCCTAGCAACCAGATGGGGTTACCCTAGCAACCGAGTAAAAAATAACATATCTCTGCATCACAAAAACATAGAGACTTCGGGTTGACTTATTTCAATCAGGATGGCAAGGAGACTTCATTAGTATCACTATGGTAACTGCCTAGCAACCAGATGGGCTTACCCTAGCAACCGAGTAACAAATCACATATCTCTGCATCAGAAAAGCGTAGAGACTTCCGGGTTGACTTATTTCAATAAGGATGGCAAGGACACTTGATTAGTATCACTATGGTATCTGCCTAGCAACCAGATGGGGTTACCCTAGCAACCGAGTAAAAAATCACATATCTCTGCATCACAAAAACATAGAGACTTCCGGGTTGATTTATTTTAATCAGGATGGCCAGGAGACTTGATTAGTATCACTATGGTAACTGCCTAGCAACCAGATGGAGTTACACTAGCAACCGAGCAACATATCACATATCTCTGCACCAGAACACACTACAGACTT